>NC_091467.1:58331838-58341838 GCF_027789765.1 Dendropsophus ebraccatus | reverse complement strand
CAAAAAGTATAAAAAGGAGCTAACAAGAAGTTGTGATAATAAACTTCCATCATTTTAAGGTGATGGTATAAATACTAATAATGTTTCAAATTGAAAGGGGTACTCTAGCGGGGGGGGGGGGGGGGGGGGCAGCGGGGCCCGGAATGCCACGATACGGGACCCACCGCTGGAACCGGGGAGGTTAGTGGACGTTGCCCTCAGCCACCTCCTCCCTGGCCAGGTTGGAAAAAAGCCCCCATGCTGGAGTACCCCTTTAATTCTATAATCCTATATTTATTTGGATTTTACACCAATCATAGCACAATACAATCTTGCAACTTAGAATATAATTTTTTTTTGTAATAGAAAAGTAGATGAGGGGGGCGTGGTTTGGCACGCTGATGGGCACCAGCAGGCTGTGAGAGCTCCCTAACAGGCCTCAGCTTCTAAGAGACCCAGCACCGCAGAAATGAGCGATTCGGGGCCAGAAAAGAAGGGAAAGATGAAGGAAGCAGCTGACACAAGAAAGACACAGAAATCGAGCAGCCAGGACAAGCATAAGGGAGACCACAGCGAGAAGACCAGCCGCAGCTACGGACGGGAAGATGTGGCGGCCATCTTGGAAGCCCAGGCCCGCAGCAAAGGACCAGCGCAGCAGGCAACGGAGGACCCGACATCCCACAACAAGGCTCCAGGAGGGGTGAGGGTCACCCCGACACCCCAGCAGAGCCAAGACAAGAAGGGGGACTGCTCGGAGAGAGCCGGCTGCAGCGCCGGAAGGGGAGATGCGGCTGCCATCTTGGATTCACAGGCCGGCAGAGAGGAGACAGCGCGGCAAGAGAAGATGGACCCGACACCCCAAAACAAGGTGGCGGTAGGGGTAAGAGACACTCCGACACCCCACCAGACCCCCGATAAGGCAGTGGGTCCCAGGGGGATTACAGATAATACACGGGAGGGTGCACAGCATTATGACAATGCGGCGGCCATATTGGAGGAGGCAGAGGAGAAAGTCAGATACACAACAGCAGGAGAGCAAGGAGCAATCCCCAAAAAGGGATCTGTGTCCATAAAATGGGAGCCCCAATTGAATAAATTACCCCCAAAAGTGCACATTAATCCCCAAGGGCAACAGAGGAGCAAAAACAACCACAATAATCAGATTCAGACAGCCATGTTAGAGGTGGCAGAGGAAGATACCACACTCACACATACGGCCTGCCAGCCCCAAAATGTTGATCAGACTAGAATGGAGGAGAGCAATCAGGAATTTATGCGTAAGCCCATACAGCAAAAAAGAGGCCCGCAGGAATCTGACTTTTCAGACAGCTATTCCACACCAAATGAATCGGAGGAGGAATCACTACCCCCTAACAAAAAGAAATTAGTGAAAACTCCAAAGAGATCAAATATGAATAAATCCTTCTATATACGGGATACTCCGTCTTCTGAGGAATCATACACCTCCTCCACAGATTCCGTCATATATAACCCCAAAATTAGTGACGTCTTACGGCCCAAAACATCAGAAAATGCTATGCTGGCCCTAAAAGGACACCCTGAATTACAAGCATTACTAATGCTTATACCATCCAAGCAAGACCTAAATAATCTGGCCAGAGACTTAAAGGCTTCCTGGCAAAAAGATCTCGCTGTAGTACACGACAGAGTAGACGTGCTAGAAAAGAAAGCAGGAAATGCAGACAGAACACTAATGAAACACGAGGACAAAATCAGGGAATTAACTTGTACGACAGAAAATCTCAAAATCTCACAGAAAATGCTAACACTCCGATTAGACGACGTCGAGAATAGAAGTAGACGCAACAATATAAGAACTAAAGGTCTACCTGAGAAGATGAAAACAACAGAGCTATGTGGAGCAACCACCCTCCTATTTAACAAAATCCTGGGCAAACCATTGGACTCACACATAGAGATAGACAGAGTTCATAGGGCATTAAAGCCGAAAGGAAAGGATCCAAAGAAGCCAAGAGATACAATTTGTAGAGTACATTATTACTCACAAAAAGAGGACATCTTAAGGAAGGCCAGAGAAATAAATAAAATTGACTTAAATGGGGCCAAGATTCAATTATTTACTGACCTTTCCCTACTGACTCTAAGGCAGCGCGAAACTCTAGAACCCCTCACACAGAAACTTCAGGAAAGGAAAATACAGTACAAATGGGGGTTCCCCTTTTCATTGTCAGTTAGATACAATGGGAATAATTACACTTTGAGAGAACCTAAGGATCTTCCTGATTTTCTAACTGCTTTGTATTTACGCAATCTTTATCTCCATGAATGGACTGACCTACACGAGACAATGGTGCTCCCACCACCCACCTACATTTCGAGAACAAGAACAGAGGAGACAGATTCCAACAGGAGAGCAGTCCCACCACCTCTACCGCAAAGGGAGAAAACTTCTAGAAGCCAACTATCCAAACCTGGTTGAAGTGTCTCAATTTAAACTTTATTTTCTGTTATGCATTTCAAGTGCTGTTTATTCACCTTTTTCCCTCAAGCAGTAATTTCTCTGTGATACTTGCTATTGTTAATATTATTGTTATAGTTTGAATACTGTTATACTAAGGTAGCTCTTTTTTAGCTAATTTCAGGGGTCAACAAACAGTATATACCTCACAATCACATAGAATACAAGGCCTAGGTCCGGGTGTAGATAAAGTACTATCTATATTTCCTGCACTTAACCCCTTACCCCAATATGACGTCCAGGGACGTCATGAAAAGCAGTGCCAGAACGCATCATGACGTCCCTGAACGTCATGCCTTCTCTGCCTCCCCCCACTGTCACTATCAGAGATCGGGAAGCAGGAGGAGGCTGTGTCACACAGCCTCCCCCTGCTGCCACTGCCCGGAGGGGAGCTGTGTTCCCCCCTGGACAGTTAACCCCATAGGCGCCGCGGTCATTGTGACCGCAGCGTCTATGGGGAGATCTGCTGTCTCCCTCGCCGATTGTGCGGCAGGAGGAAGCTGCGGCACATTGCCTCCTCCTACCGCCACTACTGATGTCCTCCCCAGGCCCCCCATGCAGCTTCCCCCGTCCCCCCCATGCCTCCAGCCTGCCGCTCAGGGCTTATAGCGCAAACTCCGCCCGCCAGAGCTTTCAACCCAATCCCCCCTCCCCCCCCCCCCCCCCCCCCGAGCTTCCAGCGCCACCCCCCGCCCGGCCGCCCGCCGGAACTTTCGACCTCCCCCCCTTGCCTGCCCGGAGCTTCCAGTCTCCCCCCAGCTGGGAGCCTCCAGTTCTCCCCCCCCCCCCCCCCCTCCGCCGGGAGCTTCCCCCACCCCGCCGGGAGCTCCCTTCCCCCCCCCCCCGGGCTTTTAGCCAGCCGGATCCCGGAGCCGCGCCTCCCCCTCGGGTTACCATAGTAACCCAGACGCTACCCGGTGCGTCTGGGTTACTATGGCTAGTGACGATCCGGGACCGGATCGTTAGAATGAGCTGTCAGTGTGCAACACTGACAGCCTATTCACTATATAATGCAGTACAGCACCGATCAGGTGCTGTACTGCATTATACAAGTATCTGCAAAAGTAAAAACACACACACACACAAATAAATAAATAAATAATTGAATAAATAAATAATTAATTAAATAAATATAAATAAATATACACATTCCCCATCCCCCTTTATAAATGATCCCCTATAAATAAGATACACATATTTGGTATCGCTGGATCCGTAATGACCCCGTCTATTAACCTATTACATCAATTATCCCACCCGATGAACACTGTAAAAAAATAAACAAAAAACTAACCAAAATGACAATTTTTTGTTAATCCCACCCCCTATAAAATATAGAAAAAAAGCTATCAAACTGACATATGTACCCAAAAGGAGTACCACTAAATATGTCATCTTATGCCGCAAAAGAAAATCCCCTACGTAACTCCATTTGCAAAAAAAGAAAACTATTACCGCTGTTACAATATACAAGACACAAACAGTATTTATAGCATAAATGTCATAAAATATAACAAAAGCTATATAACATGGATATCACTGTAATCGTACCGACCTGACGAATAAAGATAACATGTCATATGTGACGGATAGTAAACAGCGTACAAAAAAATGGTGAAAAACAGCTGCTAAATTCTGTTTTTTATTCGTACCACCTCATTAAAAATTAACTAAATATTGATCAGGGTGTCACACGTCCCCCAGAATGGCACCGATGAAAGCGTCAACTTGTCTTACACAAATATTTTGGCACCGCAAGGCCTCGGTGACATGGTATAATGGCTAAAATAAAACTGAAATAAAAAAAGGCCCCAAAATTCGCCAGGTCTCTGTCATGTCTGCGGCCTGTGGTTGAGTCAGGTGACGCACTGCGGCCACATATGGGAGATTTTTAGAAACACTGGAATAAGTGGAATAAATAGTGAGTTCCATTTCTCAGTTGGTATTTGCTGTGTTAGAGGAAAAAATGGATTAAAATGTAATATCTGCCAAAATAATGAAAATTTTAAATTTCTCCTCCAACTTGCTTAAATTTGTGTGAAACACCTAAAGGGTTAATACACTTATGAAATGTTACTTTGAATACTTTGAGGGGTGCAGTTTTTACAGTGGAGAGATTTATGGGGATAACTAACATACAGGCCTCACAAATCCACTTCAGAACTGAACTGGTCCCTAATAAAATCAGAATTTGACATTTTCCTGAAAATTTTAAAAATCGCTGCAAAATTTCAAAGCCCGCTAACATCCTAACAAGTAAAAGGACGTTCACCAAATGACGTCACCATAAAGCAGACATGTTGTAGATGTTGCAGTAGTAATTAGTTCATGTGACATGACTATCTTTCTTAGGAAAAGAGAATTTTGAATATAAAGGATTGTAAATATTTCTAATTTTTGCGCAAAAATGTTGTGTTTTAAAAAAAAAAAACTACTGAGTGTATCAACCAAAGTATACTACAAACATAAAGCACCGCAAAGTTATAACTATATAAAGAGAGACTGGTCAGATTTGAAAAATAGGCCGTGGTCATTAAGGCCAAAACAGGCTGCGGAGGCAAGGGGTTAAGCAGAAATATTTTTGTGATTTTTGCTGTTATGATACACTAAGGTAGTTCATTTTATAGTTAATCCTAGGGGTCAAACAAACAGCATATATCTCACAGCCACATAGATCATTTGACCCAGTTCTGGGCGTAGATAGCCTACACTGCCTCACTAGACAAAACAACTTACAATAGTTAACCAATATGACCCTACTTCACAAGCACCAGACAAACCTATACATAGTAATACCAAGGTCCATATGAGCATAAACACAATCGTCTCATAACATGAACATAGGAAGCACTATAGGCCTTGACACTCACGTTTGCTGGTCCACCAGCGTTCCAACCCAACCACCTGACAGTTAGTCTTAATTTTAGACTCAGTGACAATCAGTCACACTTAGACTCCCGCGTAGTGTTTACGCTTTTTGTTTTTGTTTATATTACCTATTTGGTTTTATTTACCTTTTTGTTCACTTCTCCTTTTTCTTCCCTTTTATTTAGCTCGTCCTACTCTTCGCTACACCCTTGCGGCTGCAACCAAAGGCTTCACGTGGCGACACAGAATACAGCATCTTAAGAATACTACAAAGTCCACTCAAGAACAAGACACACACACAATGTAAGTCTAAAAATGACAGATATCAAATTCATCACATGGAACATCAATGGACTTAACACTCCAGAGAAGCGTTCCAACATATTATATTTCCTACATAAGAAGAGGTCACATGTAATCATGCTACAGGAAACCCATTTTAAATCTGACAAAATCCCTGATTTAGGGAAAAACAGATACTTTCCCACATGGTACCATGCGACCTCAAATGAAAAGAAAACCAAAGGGGTATCAATAGGATTACATAAAAGTCTCCCACATAAAGTACTAGACATCAAAACTGACAAATAAGCCAGATATTTATTTATCAACTGTATCATAGAGGAAGAAACCCTGACTCTAGCTAACATATATGCCCCTAACCAAGACCAAACCAATTTTATCAATGAGACCCTTAGACTTTTACAAAGTTTTGCAAAAGGGAGAATCATTTTGGGAGGGGATTTTAATATACCGCTAAACCCAGCAATAGATTCATCAGGAGGCAAGACAAAAGTCGCTATGAGTAAAATCAAAACCACACAAAAAATGTTAAAAGAACTTAATTTATATGACTCGTGGAGAATTGCAAACCCCATGGAAAGAGACTATACATTCTTCTCAGCCCCAACGAACTCATACTCCAGATTAGACTACATCTTTACTTCACACTCAATATTAAGCTTCATTAAGGACTCTACAATAGGAAACCTTATCCACTCTGATCATGCACCTGTACACACACCTATCTCACTCCTTCCCAAAAAGAAGTCAGCGACAATGTGGAGACTAAACGAATTTCTGCTAGACGATGTTGCCTGCGTGTCTGCACTAAAAAACTCATTCAAAATATTTAGTCAAGTACACGAGAAAGACACCACAGCACCAGTATGTAAATGGGAAGCCTTCAAAGCCTCAGCAAGAGGAATATTTATATCTCATGGAGCAAGGCTCAAAAGGGACAAAGCTAAAACACTCAATGACTTATTAGATAGGCTCCACACTCTAGAGACCACACACAAAAAATCTCTACTGACTGAAACTCTGATAGAACTGAAAGACACCAGATGTAGAATAAAGGACATCATACATAGCCAATATAAAAAAGCTATACAACTTGGTGGGAAAAACTTCTACATCTGGAGTAACAGGCCTAGCAGATTTCTAGCTAATTCATTAAAAAAGAAACAAACAAACAATACCATCCCCTCCATCAGGGACAACAAAGGGAAAATCACCTACAAAACAAAAGAAATAGCGGATACATTCCAAAAATTTTATGAAAAACTTTACCAACTCCCTAAAGGTGACCAAAGAACAGACTCAATAACTCCACCTGAGCCCCTAGCTGATTATATCAATAGAACCAAACTCCCCGAGATCTCCTTGGAAGACAAAGAGCAATTGGACAAGAACTTTGACTTGAAGGAGATCAGGGAAGTTATTAAAGGGAACCCGTCACCCCCCGTGCCGGGGTGACAGGCTCCCGACCCCCCGTTAGAGACCCCTATACTTACCTCATCCCGCCGGGTCCCGCTTCTGGATTCGGTCGGGTCCCGGAGATATCAGCCGCTGCAGCCCGGCGCGCGCACTGACAGATGAGTCCAACGCTCATAGAGAATGACGGAGCGCTGGACTCTCCCGTCATTCTCTATGGGTGTTGGACTCATCTCTCAGCGCGCGCGCCGGGCTGCAGCGGCTGAGATCTCCGGGACCCGACCGAATCCAGAAGCGGGACCCGGCGGGATGAGGTAAGTATAGGGGTCTCTAACGGGGTCGGGAGCCTGTCACCCCGGTACGGGGGGTGACAGGTTCCCTTTAAGAACCTCCAAAACGGCAAATCACCAGGACCAGACGGCTTTACAGCCAAATTCTACAAATTATTCCTAGAAGAAACATCACCACACCTATTAAGAGCATATAATTCCATTACAGAGGCTCAAAAATTCCCACCAACATTTTTAGAGGCATTTATCACTGTTATACCAAAAGAAGACAAAGACCAAAATCTATGTAATAACTACAGGCCCATATCTCTCCTAAATGTAGACACTAAAATATACTCAAAAATTATAGCGAACAGAATATCAGGACTCATGGAATTTTTAATAGATTCAGATCAAGTTAGCTTTATAAAAAACAGAGAGGCAAGAGATAATACATTGAGAGCATTCTCTCAATGCCGAGGCACTACCATACGAGACTGGACATCTGTCTGTGGGGATCGTAAGTGGCTCGTCTGAGCCCGGTTTTATTATGGCACTGGTTGGTCGATTGTGACACTTTCCATTTACAATTCATAGCATTTTTGGAGTGAAAGTTTATAGTGCCTCTGCATTACTATCCCTTATTGTCCTTAGGGACTCGGGACATAGTGGCAACACTAATCCTGTTGTCATCCCATTTTATTGGTTTGGTCTCCTGATGATCCCGGTGGGGAGAAACGCGTAGAGACCGGGGTGGTAGATTGATGCCACTATACTGTATATATATACGGTGATTAGGGTTAAGTGTATTAATAGATGAATGAATAGACACACTACCTTGATTTCTTAGTGCGGCATCATTCACTAAGTTTTCCATTTGTTTGTTGATTTATTTCTTGGACCACGTTTTTAATGCATATCCAATAAAATTTGTTAGAAGTTTTAACTTACATGTTTTCAGTGATAGTTGTTCCCTCTATAACGATCCAACTGCCAGAATTAAAATTAATGGGACACTCTCAGCCACAATAAACATCAAAAACGGAACACGACAGGGCTGCCCATTATCGCCGATACTATACATATTATGTATGGAGCACCTTCTGGCCGCAATTAGGAACAACGCCGATATAAAAGGAATCAAGATAGGAGGAAAACACAACATATGTTCTGCGTATGCGGATGATTTGTTATTATTTATCACACAACCTCACATATCCCTTCCCACACTGCTGAAAACAATCAAAGAGTTCGCATCATACAGTAACTATAAATTAAACCTAAACAAGTGTGAAGCTTTCACCGTCACCTTACCTGATGACACTAGGAAAAAGCTAGTAGACAACTTCCAATTTAAGTGGAGGGAAAACTCACTCAGCTACTTAGGGACCCAGATTGCTATTTCTAACGAAACCACAATTAAAGAAAACTTTGACGCCCTCATGGGGAAAATAAAAAAAGACCTCACAAATTGGGATAAAAAAGAGTACTCTTGGATAGGAAGGATTAATATCCTCAAAATGAACATAATACCCCGTCTGCTGTATCTATTCCAGGCAGTACCGGTTACCCTAAAACAGTCCTACCTATCCAAGATGAATTCTATACTAAACAGATTCATATGGACACATAAAAAAGCACGCTTAGCCAACAAAACTCTAATTAGACCAAAATCTGAAGGAGGATTAGCTCTACCTAGCTGCAAAGCGTATTATCAAGCCTCCATACTAAACAGGGTTCATGACGCTTTTAAACACAGGGAACACAAAACTTGGGTAAAGTTGGAAGCTTCAATTACAAATTTCGACCCCTCTGCCATATTATGGACACCGAAAGACATCTTAAAAGATATCAAATCCTTACAATCATCACCAATTATTGCTTCAATTACATACTTGGCTAACTCCCCAAAACAACTACCTTCGGTCCAATTTAGAGATGATGGTCCACTCACACCATTAGGGAGGAACATTAGATTCATTCCAGCATTACTTAAAAAGTCCTTTCTTGGCTTACCCACAGAGGAAAATGTCAAATTTTTGATTTAATAGACAAAAATGGCATAAAACAGATCAACGAACTGCCTCATAAAGAGTCCAGGGACACACTTACAACAGAAACCATTAAACAGCAATACTCTCAACTGACAGCTTTTTACGAGAGACAAAAAGACAACCTAAAACTAAATAGGAAGCTGTTACCGTTTGAAGAGTTGTGTACATCCGCCTCCACCACAGCTAAAACAGTTTCTAGGATATACAAATTAATAATCTCGGGTGAAGAAGAACATCCAGATTACATCAAAAGTTGGGAAAGAGGACTAGACTTATCCTTCACTGAGGAGGAGATATCTATGGCCTTCCTGATTACGCACAAAACATCTATATCCTGTAGAATCCAGGAGAGGAACTTTAAAATTCTATCACGATGGTATTTGGTACCATCAAGACTCTCTAAAATGTATCAGAACCAGACAGATGCTTGTTGTAGATGTGGTGGAGATAGAGGAACAATGACACATATATGGTGGGCCTGTCCCCCAATACAGAAATATTGGACAGACATAACGAACCTCATAAACATCATATCAGACATTAAAATTACAAACCAACCAAAACAAACCTTATTATCTATGATATCGGGTCAAACATATAACGTTAAGAACTCA
>NC_091467.1:58324338-58326838 GCF_027789765.1 Dendropsophus ebraccatus | reverse complement strand
AAAGCAGTTTGTTGCGTTCAGCTGTCGCTCCAAAGCTTCCCTGTGGTACCGGCCGGAAACCAAGATTCCGACTGGGTTAGGGGAGCTGAACGACTAAAAGAGCGGCGCTGCATTGGCCGGGAATCGAACCCGGGCCTCCCGCGTGGCAGGCGAGAATTCTACCACTGAACCACCAATGCTGGGCCTTGGGTCGCAGTCACTGATGCGGCCGGAAACCCAGACCTCGCAGTCTTCTCGCCTACAGCTGCAGTGGTGACCCCCTCTGCCGCCCGTCAGGCCATGGCACGCAACGGTTGCCCGGCTAGCTCAGTCGGTAGAGCATGAGACTCTTAATCTCAAGGTCGTGGGTTCGAGCCCCACGTTGGGCGGTTGGCTGTCTTTTGTCTTTTCTGGTTGTGCTTACTTCCATCACTCCACCCAATACCTCGCAGGGTCACTCCCTAACACAAAGTTACACCCCCCCCCCTTGAAAAAAAAGAAAACGAACAAACTTTCAGGATAAGGATTGCAAAGGCAATCCGCTGTCTGAAACACATCAGGCTACTGCAATACAGAGACCTCTTGCAAGCATCCGGCTGCAGTCCAAAGCAGTTTGTTGCGTTCAGCTGTCGCTCCAAAGCTTCCCTGTGTTACCGGCCGGAAACCAAGATTCCGACTGGGTTAGGGGAGCTGAACGACTAAAAGAGCGGCAGTGTATTGGCCGGGAATCGAACCCGGGCCTCCCGCGTGGCAGGCGAGAATTCTACCACTGAACCACCAATGCTGGGCCTTGGGTCGCAGTCACTGATGCGGCCGGAAACCCAGACCTCGCAGTCTTCTCGCCTACAGCTGCAGTGGTGACCCCCTCTGCCGCCCGTCAGGCCATGGCACGCAACGGTTGCCCGGCTAGCTCAGTCGGTAGAGCATGAGACTCTTAATCTCAGGGTTGTGGGTTCGAGCCCCACGTTGGGCGGTTGGCTGTCTTTTGTCTTTTCTGGTTGTGCTTACTTCCATCACTCCACCCAATACCTCGCAGGGTCACTCCCCAACACAAAGTTACACCCCCCCCCCTTGAAAAAAAAGAAAACGAACAAACTTTCAGGATAAGGATTGCAAAGGCAATCCGCTGTCTGAAACACATCAGGCTACTGCAATACAGAGACCTCTTGCAAGCATCCGGCTGCAGTCCAAAGCAGTTTGTTGCGTTCAGCTGTCGCTCCAAAGCTTCCCTGTGGTACCGGCCGGAAACCAAGATTCCGACTGGGTTAGGGGAGCTGAACGACTAAAAGAGCGGCGCTGCATTGGCCGGGAATCGAACCCGGGCCTCCCGCGTGGCAGGCGAGAATTCTACCACTGAACCACCAATGCTGGGCCTTGGGTCGCAGTCTCTGATGCGGCCGGAAACCCAGACCTCGCAGTCTTCTCGCCTACAGCTGCAGTGGTGACCCCCTCTGCCGCCCGTCAGGCCATGGCACGCAACGGTTGCCCGGCTAGCTCAGTCGGTAGAGCATGAGACTCTTAATCTCAGGGTCGTGGGTTCGAGCCCCACGTTGGGCGGTTGGCTGTCTTTTGTCTTTTCTGGTTGTGCTTACTTCCATCACTCCACCCAATACCTCGCAGGGTCACTCCCCAACACAAAGTTACACCCCCCCCCCCCCTTGAAAAAAAAGAAAACGAACAAACTTTCAGGATAAGGATTGCAAAGGCAATCCGCTGTCTGAAATACATCAGGCTACTGCAATACAGAGACCTCTTGCAAGCATCCGGCTGCAGTCCAAAGCAGTTTGTTGCGTTCAGCTGTCGCTCCAAAGCTTCCCTGTGGTACCGGCCGGAAACCAAGATTCCGACTGGGTTAGGGGAGCTGAACGACTAAAAGAGCGGCGCTGCATTGGCCGGGAATCGAACCCGGGCCTCCCGCGTGGCAGGCGAGAATTCTACCACTGAACCACCAATGCTAGGCCTTGGGTCGCAGTCACTGATACGGCCGGAAACCCAGACCTCGCAGTCTTCTCGCCTACAGCTGCAGTGGTGACCCCCTCTGCCGCCCGTCAGGCCATGGCACGCAACGGTTGCCCGGCTAGCTCAGTCGGTAGAGCATGAGACTCTTAATCTCAGGGTCGTGGGTTCGAGCCCCACGTTGGGCGGTTGGCTGTCTTTTGTCTTTTCTGGTTGTGCTTACTTCCATCACTCCACCCAATACCTCGCAGGGTCACTCCCCAACACAAAGTTACCCCCCCCCCCCCCCCTTGAAAAAAAAGAAAACGAACAAACTTTCAGGATAAGGATTTCAAAGGCAATCCGCTGTCTGAAACACATCAGGCTACTGCAATTCAGAGACCTCTTGCAAGCATCCGGCTGCAGTCCAAAGCAGTTTGTTGCGTTCAGCTGTCGCTCCAAAGCTTCCCTGTGGTACCGGCCGGAAACCAAGATTCCGACTGGGTTAGGGAAGCTGAACGACTAAAAGATCGGCGCTGCATTGGCCGGGAATCGAACCCGGGCCTCCCGCGTGGCAGGCGAGAAT
>NC_091467.1:58306838-58319338 GCF_027789765.1 Dendropsophus ebraccatus | reverse complement strand
CGGCGCTGCATTGGCCGGGAATCGAACCCGGGCCTCCCGCGTGGCAGGCGAGAATTCTACCACTGAACCACCAATGCTGGGCCTTGGGTCGCAGTCACTGATGCGGCCGGAAACCCAGACCTCGCAGTCTTCTCGCCTACAGCTGCAGTGGTGACCCCCTCTGCCGCCCGTCAGGCCATGGCACGCAACGGTTGCCCGGCTAGCTCAGTCGGTAGAGCATGAGACTCTTAATCTCAGGGTCGTGGGTTCGAGCCCCACGTTGGGCGGTTGGCTGTCTTTTGTCTTTTCTGGTTGTGCTTACTTCCATCACTCCACCCAATACCTCGCAGGGTCACTCCCCAACACAAAGTTACACCCCCCCCCCCCTTGAAAAAAAAGAAAACGAACAAACTTTCAGGATAAGGATTGCAAAGGCAATCCGCTGTCTGAAACACATCAGGCTACTGCAATACAGAGACCTCTTGCAAGCATCCGGCTGCAGTCCAAAGCAGTTTGTTGCGTTCAGCTGTCGCTCCAAAGCTTCCCTGTGGTACCGGCCGGAAACCAAGATTCCGACTGGGTTAGGGGAGCTGAACGACTAAAAGAGCGGCGCTGCATTGGCCGGGAATCGAACCCGGGCCTCCCGCGTGGCAGGCGAGAATTCTACCACTGAACCACCAATGCTGGGCCTTGGGTCGCAGTCACTGATGCGGCCGGAAACCCAGACCTCGCAGTCTTCTCGCCTACAGCTGCAGTGGTGACCCCCTCTGCCGCCCGGCAGGCCATGGCACGCAACGGTTGCCCGGCTAGCTCAGTCGGTAGAGCATGAGACTCTTAATCTCAGGGTCGTGGGTTCGAGCCCCACGTTGGGCGGTTGGCTGTCTTTTGTCTTTTCTGGTTGTGCTTACTTCCATCACTCCACCCAATACCTCGCAGGGTCACTCCCCAACACAAAGTTACACCCCCCCCCCCCCTTGAAAAAAAAGAAAACGAACAAACTTTCAGGATAAGGATTGCAAAGGCAATCCGCTGTCTGAAACACATCAGGCTACTGCAATACAGAGACCTCTTGCAAGCATCCGGCTGCAGTCCAAAGCAGTTTGTTGCGTTCAGCTGTCGCTCCAAAGCTTCCCTGTGGTACCGGCCGGAAACCAAGATTCCGACTGGGTTAGGGGAGCTGAACGACTAAAAGAGCGGCGCTGCATTGGCCGGGAATCGAACCCAGGCCTCCCGCGTGGCAGGCAAGAATTCTACCACTGAACCACCAATGCTGGGCCTTGGGTCGCAGTCACTGATACGGCCGGAAACCCAGACCTCGCAGTCTTCTCGCCTACAGCTGCAGTGGTGACCCCCTCTGCCGCCCGTCAGGCCATGGCACGCAACGGTTGCCCGGCTAGCTCAGTCGGAAGAGCATGAGACTCTTAATCTCAGGGTCGTGGGTTCGAGCCCCACGTTGGGCGGTTGGCTGTCTTTTGTCTTTTCTGGTTGTGCTTACTTCCATCACTCCACCCAATACCTCGCAGGGTCACTCCCCAACACAAAGTTACACCCCCCCCCCCCCTTGAAAAAAAAGAAAACGAACAAACTTTCAGGATAAGGATTGCAAAGGCAATCCGCTGTCTGAAACACATCAGGCTACTGCAATACAGAGACCTCTTGCAAGCATCCGGCTGCAGTCCAAAGCAGTTTCCCTTACGTCCTCAGCAGCAGCACAAATGGGGAAGATCCTATCTTCCTGCAATGGTAGGACAGATGGTACTAATAAAAGATTGATTAGGAGCCCTATAAGAAGGCCATACAGACCCCTCCTCCTTGTGTTTTTTTCTGTCCTCCTGTGGGACAGGTGGTAGGAGAGGGAAGCAGGCTCAGGCCTATGTTTGTGTCTGACTTTCCTTTCCAAAGATTCTTCCTTTCCACATGGTCGTGTGGAGAGGGGAAATTTATAGAAATGTTGTTTTTCCTGCTCTGCTGTATCAGAGAGGAGATTATTTACTTTTTAGTAGAGTTATCACTCAGCTTCTCTGCTGTATGGAGCCGCTGTGTGAGGGAAGCCATGAAGCTGCTGCAGTAAGTATCATGGTGCTGCCAGACCTGTGTCCTCACCTGGGCGGCTGCTAATGTTTCTTGATACTTCAGCAAGGTAAGATATGCTGTTTTTTCTTTTGAGCTGGAAGCCTGGCATGTGTATCAGGAGGATTATTGGATATATATATATATGTTGTATGAGGCTTTTATGCCTCAAATGTTTCGTTTCAATGTTTTTCACTTTTTTTAACATTGGTTGTGCAAGTCCTGTTAGACTGCTTCACTATATGAGTGACCTATGTAACTATAGTGAGTATACATGAACACAGCTTTAAAGCTGCTAGTTGGGTATTTAGTACACCTGCTGTCTCATAATTTTCTCCAGTACTGCTACAGTGAAACTGTGTATGTGTGTGAACACAGCCCTAGAGCTGCTAATTGTGTACACCTGTTGCCTCATTACTTTCTATAGTACTGCCATCGGATGATGCAGTGAAGCTATAAAACTGTGTGTTTGTGTGTGCACACAACCCTAGAGCTGTTAGTTGTGCAGTGTGCACACCTACTGCCTGATTACTTTCTATAGCACTGCTACCAGATGATGCAGTGAAGCTCTGAAACTGTATGTGAACACAGCCCTAGAGCTGCTAATTGTGCACACCTACTGCCTCATTACTTTCTATAGCACTGCTACCAGATGATGCAATGAAGCTATAAAACTGTGTGCACACAACCCTAGAGCTGCTAGTTGTGCAGTGTGCACACCTGCTGCCTGATTACTTGCTATAGCACTGCTACCAGATGATGCAGTGAAGCTATAAAACTGTGTGCACACAACCCTAGAGCTGCTAGTTGTGCAGTGTGCACACCTGCTGCCTGATTACTTGCTATAGTACTGCTACCAGATGATGCAGTGAAGCTCTGAAACTGTATGTGAACACAGCCCTAGAGCTGCTAATTGTGTACACCTGTTGCCTCATTACTTTCTATAGTACTGCCATCGGATGATGCAGTGAAGCTATAAAACTGTGTGTTTGTGTGTGCACACAACCCTAGAGCTGCTATTTGTGCATTGTGAACACCTGCTGACTAATTACTTTCTATAGTACTGCTACCAGATGATGCAGTGAAATTGTGTGTGTGTGAACACAGCCTTAGAATTGTAGTTGTGTAGTGTGTATACCTGCGGTCTGATTACTTTTCCAGTATTTCTATCAGATGATACAATGAAGCTATAAAACTGTGTATGAACACAGCCTTAGAGTTATCGTGTAGTGGTAGATACACCTCCTGTCTAATAACTTTCACTAATACTGCTAACAGATGACGCAGTCACCCTATGGAGCGTCTGTGTGCTACTCCAGTGCTGCCATTTAAGAATGCAGTGAAGCTACTGTGTATGAACACGGCCTTAGAATTGTTAGTTGTATACTATACACCTGCTGTCTATTTACTTTCACTATACTGCTATCAGATGATATAGTGATCATGTGGACCTTCTGTGTGCTAACATTTAAGAATGCAGTGAAGCTACTGTGTGTGAACACTGCCTTAGAATTTAGTTGCGTACTATGTACACCTGCTGTTTAATTACCTTGACTAATACTGCTATCAGATGATGGTTATCATGTGGACCTTCTGTGTGCTGCTATTTAAGAATACAGTGAAGTTATGAAGCCACTGTGTGTGAACATTGCCTTAGAATTGTAGTGTACTGTGTAACACCTGCTGTCTGATTTCTTTCACTATACTGCTATCAGATGATGCAGTGCCCTATGAAGCTACTGTGTGTGAACACAGCCTTAGAGTTGCTAGTTGTGTACTGGATACATCTATCTAATTACTTTCCCTAATACTGCTATCAGATTATATAGTGACCATATGGAGCTATGTGTGTGAGCACATGCTTAGAGCTGCTGGATGTGTACTGGATACACCTGCTATCTGATTACTTTCCATAATACAGCCATCAGATGATGCAGTGATTCTATGGAGTTTTTTTGCGCTGCTCCAGTGCTGCTATTTAAGAATGCAGTAAAGCTACTGTGTGTGAACATGGCCTTAGGATTGTAGATGTGTACATCTGTGTACTATCTGATTAGTACTGTTATCAGATAATGCAGTGACCTATGAAGCTACATTCTTAGAGATGCTGGATGTGTACTGTATATACCTACAGTCTAATTACTCTGTAATACTGTGTACACCTGCTGTCTAGTTACACTCTGTAATACTGATATCAGATGATGCAGTGACCCTATGGAGCTTCTGTGTACTGAAGAATGCAGTAAAACTATGAAGCTGCTATGTGTGAACACTGCTTTAGGATTGCTGGTTGCATATTCAGTGCACCTGTGTGTCTGATTCCAGGCACTCTGCACTAGTCTGTTAGTCGGCCGGTCAGTCTGGCACAACTTCCATCCTTGGATGTAGCAGGATTCTGGTAACAGAACTTCTGGGGAAAAAGCTTTCTTGGCGTACAGATCCTGCAAGATTCCACTTTAAGGTGGCAGAGAATTCATTTGTGGATTGCAACTTTTTCTCAGAAGAGACAATGACTGCTTAAGATTTTACATCTGAATGATAATCTACAGGCTGAACTGGATGGAGTCCGAGGTCATGGCTCCTTCAGACGCACAAAGTCATTTTTAAAATAAAAAAAAAAAAAAAAAAAAAAAAATTTCTTAGTATTTAAAAAAAAAAAAAAAATAAATAAATAAATAAATAAATAAATAAATAAAAATAAATAAATAAATAAAATAAATGTCTATATTACTATAGCTGAGCAGTATACTTGGCTGCCCGATCCCCACAGTTTGGAGACTGGTTCTTCGTTGTAAGGGGGCAGATGTTCACTCCAATATAAAGATAGTTGGATCTGTATTGGACATTCTCATGAAAGTCTAATAAGAGAAGGAACTTCTACTTTGTTCCACATTCCGTAGGAATTCTAGTATGGAAGGTAAAGGAAAGAATCCTGCACAAGAAGGACCAGACGTCTCGGAGGCCTTGGAGATGGGGACAAGAACTTGTGACTACGTCTTTTCTGACAATTTATTTCCATAATGAGAGAGGTCTGTACCAGTGTTATATGATAGGAAAGGCTACCATATTGAATTTTGATCTGTGGGTCCCTCCTAGAGGGATGTTATCTGACCGTGTATACCTGTATACAGCCTCCTCTGAGGAAGGTGCTGTATGTGGGATCTATGATCTGTAGGTCCCTCCTAGAAGAAGGATGTTATCTGACCAGGTATACCTGCATGTACCTGTATACAGCCTCCTCTGAGAAGGCGGTTGTATGGAGGATTTATGCTCTGTAGTTCCCTCCTAGAAGAAGGACGTTATCTGGCCATGTATACCCGCATGTACCTGTCTACAGACAAAAGCTGCATATTCCTTTACATCAAGACCTTTTGTACAAGGCAATTGGCATTCTTTTCAATTTACAGCCCTTCTATCTGGAATAATCTTGGCTCCATCTACAGTCACCAAGAGGATGTCTATTGTACTTTGACTGTTTGAGAAAATTGAAGCTCATCATTGTTTTCTGGCATCGAACAATTCCTAAGGAGGAGAATAGATCCCCAGTCTGTGACTTTTCTTCCTCCAGAGAGATTACAGAAGTTGACACAAGTCGGGGTTCTCAGCACTCCCCAGTTGCTGTCACTTCATCTGATACCCTTGGGTCTTATGTCTACACTGGAAATAACACCCAGAGACAAGGATAGCTTTTTCTGCTCAATGGCAGCAGTCTCCCAATGAAGTGGGTAGAGAAAACCATTGATATATCAAGCAGTGGGGCGCTTGTATGAGCAACGGGCAAGGAAGCCTAATCCCCATCAGAAATGTTGCTGGCATCCAACATATGAAGGGAATACTAGTCCACTCCAGCACACCAATCTATGGTAAGCTATCAGTATAAGATCAAAACCGCATCTAGGATGGCGCATACCGATCTTTATAGGGGCACTACTGGAGGCAGGGGCATTTTGTCTGCTGCAATCTATGCTGCGATGTAACCCTGTCGGAGGAACGGTCTCTGGACCAGAAGCTTTCTGGAAAATCGCATGGAGGATAGACCTATTCCTATTCAAGGTTCAAATTGGAAAACCTTTTTTCCTCACTCCTAAAAAGCCCAGAGTCTTGCAGAATCTGAGACAAGGTTGGGCCTTGGTCAGCCTCATTTGCCCCTATTGACCCAAGAGGGCATGGTTCACAATGGTGAGCCCCCTGCCTAAGAATCTTCTGGGAACTCTCCCAGTCTCCCCAGCTACTGACACAGAGTAGCAGGGATTACTCCCAGCGTCCCTGCCAGGTGTGGGCAGAGTCTAAAAATCTTGCAAGTAGCAAGTCTCTGGTTTCATGATGGCCTCTTATATTATCTAAAAGCATGGCGCTAATTCCATAGGAATAATCTGGAGGCTTCTGTATACCCTCAGTTAATAACTCAAGAGGGCAGGCTTGTCCGAAGCTTGACTGCCGTCAACAAGGTGGGAATTGATATGCTGTCAAAGTGGTGACCACTCTTCTGTAGTCCAGAGCCACAACTGCCTACAGAACCTACCTGAAGGTAAAGAAGATGTTTGAAGCCTGGTGGGTGAAAGTCTCTTCCACATCTCCATTGTTACAATCCATTACTCCTGCCAACACGGGAGAGAAGGAGCTTCATCCCTTAGATGTGGGAAGGGCTTGGAGCATGTATATTGAACGGGCAAACTCCTTCAGGAAATCTAACCACTTGTTTTTATCCTTTGCAGGGAAAAACAAAGGATGCAAGTCATCCAAAGCTTCTCTGTCCAGATGGATAAGGGAAGTCATCTCCATATGCTAACAAGAAGCTGGATTACAGGTACCTGGTGCAATCAAGGCACATTCAATGAGGGCAATATCATCCACATGGGCTGAAAAAAGATCTGTACCCTTGGAACAAATATGCAGGACTGCTTCATGGTCGTCCGTCAATACCTTTTGTCAAGCACTATAGACTAGATATTCACGAGTCAACCAGTTTTTGGCTCAGCCATTCTGTCTTCTGTAATGTAATGGCCCTCCCTAGTCTGTTTTCATAGCTTGCTATATCCCCATTTGTGCTGCTGCTGAGGACGTAAGGGAAAGGATAATTTTTTACTCACCGTAAATTTTCTTTCCTGTAGTCCGAAGCAGCAGCACAGACTTCCCGCCCTGATTTAAACAAACTATTATTTATGCAGCATACCTTGATTGTTTTAATGCCTTATTAACTAAGATTTTATTATGAATTTTAAATTTTTTTCGTCGTTAGAATTAACACAAGGAGGAGGGGTCTGTATGGCCTTCTTATAGGGCTCCTAATCAATCTTTTATTAGTACCATCTGTCCTACCATTGCAGGAAGATAGGATCTTCCCCATTTGTGCTGCTGCTTCGGACTACAGGAAAGAAAAATTTACGGTGAGTAAAAAATTATCCTTTGTTGCGTTCAGCTGTCGCTCCAAAGCTTCCCTGTGGTACCGGCCGGAAACCAAGATTCCGACTGGGTTAGGGGAGAATTCTACCACTGAACCACCAATGCTGGGCCTTGGGTCGCAGTCACTGATACGGCCGGAAACCCAGACCTCGCAGTCTTCTCGCCTACAGCTGCAGTGGTGACCCCCTCTGCCGCCCGTCAGGCCATGGCACGCAACGGTTGCCCGGCTAGCTCGTCGGTAGAGCATGAGACTCTTAATCTCAGGGTCGTGGGTTCGAGCCCCACGTTGGGCGGTTGGCTGTCTTTTGTCTTTTCTGGTTGTGCTTACTTCCATCACTCCACCCAATACCTCGCAGGGTCACTCCCCAACACAAAGTTACACCCCCCCCCCCCTTGAAAAAAAAGAAAACGAACAAACTTTCAGGATAAGGATTGCAAAGGCAATCCGCTGTCTGAAACACATCAGGCTACTGCAATACAGAGACCTCTTGCAAGCATCCGGCTGCAGTCCAAAGCAGTTTGTTGCGTTCAGCTGTCGCTCCAAAGCTTCCCTGTGGTACCGGCCGGAAACCAAGATTCCGACTGGGTTAGGGGAGCTGAACGACTAAAAGAGCAGCGCTGCATTGGCCGGTAATCGAACCCGGGCCTCCCGCGTGGCAGGCGAGAATTCTACCACTGAACCACCAATACTGGGCCTTGGGTCGCAGTCACTGATGCGGCCGGAAACCCAGACCTCGCAGTCTTCTCGCCTACAGCTGCAGTGGTGACCCCCTCTGCCGCCCGTCAGGCCACGGCACGCAACGGTTGCCCGGCTAGCTCAGTCGGTAGAGCATGAGACTCTTAATCTCAGGGTCGTGGGTTCGAGCCCCACGTTGGGCGGTTGGCTGTCTTTTGTCTTTTGTCTTTTCTGGTTGTGCTTACTTCCATCACTCCACCCAATACCTCGCAGGGTCACTCCCCAACACAAAGTTACACCCCCCCCCCTTGAAAAAAAAAGAAAACGAACAAACTTTCAGGTAAGGATTGCAAAGGCAATCCGCTGTCTGAAACACATCAGGCTACTGCAATACAGAGACCTCTTGCAAGCATCCGGCTGCAGTCCAAAGCAGTTTGTTGCGTTCAGCTGTCGCTCCAATGCTTCCCTGTGGTACCGGCCGGAAACCAAGATTCCGACTGGGTTAGGGGAGCTGAACGACTAAAAGAGCGGCGCTGCATTGGCCGGGAATCGAACCCGGGCCTCCCGCGTGGCAGGCGAGAATCCTACCACTGAACCACCAATGCTGGCCTTGGGTCGCAGTCACTGATGCGGCCGGAAACCCAGACCTCGCAGTCTTCTCGCCTACAGCTGCAGTGGTGACCCCCTCTGCCGCCCATCAGGCATGGCTCGCAACGGTTTGCCCCGGCTAGCTCAGTCGGTAGAGCAGGAGACTTTTAATCTCAGGGTCCGTGGGTTCGAGCCCCACGTTGGGGCGGATTGGCTGTCTTTTGTCTTTTCTGGTTGTGCTTACTTCCATCACTCCACCCAATACCTCGCAGGGTCACTCCCCAACACAAAGTTACACCCCCCCCCCCCTTGAAAAAAAAGAAAACGAACAAACTTTCAGGATAGGATTGCAAAGGCAATCCGCTGTCTGAAACACATCAGGATACTGCAATACAGAGACCTCTGCAAGCATCCGGCTGCAGTCCAAAGCAGTTTGTTGCGTTCAGCTGTCGCTCCAAAGCTTCCCTGTGGTACCGGCCGGAAACCAAGATTCCGACTGGGTTAGGGGAGCTGAACGACTAAAAGAGCGGCGCTGCATTGGCCGGGAATCGACCCCGGGCCTCCCGCGTGGCAGGCGAGAATTCTACCACTGAACCACCAATGCTGGGCCTTGAATCGCAGTCACTGATGCGGCAGGAAACCCAGACCTCGCAGTCTTCTCGCCTACAGCTGCAGTGGTGACCCCCTCTGCCGCCCGTCAGGCCATGGCACGCAACGGTTTGCCCGGCTAGCTCAGTCGGTAGAGCATGAGACTCTTAATCTCAGGGTCGTGGGTTCGAGCCCCACGTTGGGCGGTTGGCTGTCTTTTGTCTTTTCTGGTTGTGCTTACTTCCATCACTCCACCCAATACCTCGCAGGGTCACTCCCCAACCAAAGTTACACCCCCCCCCCCCCTTGAAAAAAAAGAAAACGAACAAACTTTCAGGATAGGATTGCAAAGGCAATCCGCTGTCTGAAACACATCAGGCTACTGCAATACAGAGACCTCTTGCAAGCATCCGGCTGCAGTCCAAAGCAGTTGTGTTGCGTTCAGCTGTCGCTCCAAAGCTTCCCTGTGGTACCGGCCGAACCAAGATTCCGACTGGGTTAGGGGAGCTGAACGACTAAAAGAGCGGCGCTGCATTGGCCGGGAATCGAACCCGGGCCTCCCGCGTGGCAGGCGAGAATTCTACCACTGAACCCCAATGCTGGGCCTTGGGTCGCAGTCACTGATGCGGCCGGAAACCCAGACCTCGCAGTCTTCTCGCCTACAGCTGCAGTGGTGACCCCCTCTGCCTGCCGCCCGTCAGGCCATGGCACGCAACGTTTGCCCGCTAGCTTCAGTCGGTAGAGCATGAGACTCTTAATCTCAGGGTCGTGGGTTCGAGCCCCACGTTGGGCGTTTGCTGTCTTTTGTCTTTTCTGGTTGTGCTTACTTCCATCACTCCACCCAATACCTCGCAGGGTCACTCCCCAACACAAAGTTACACCCCCCCCTTTGAAAAAAAGAAAAACGAACAAACTTTCAGGATAAGGATTGCAAAGGCAATCCGCTGTCTGAAAACACATCAGGCTACTGCAATACAGAGACCTCTTGCAAGCATCCGGCTGCAGTCCAAAGCATTTTGTTGCGTTCAGCTGTCGCTCCAAAGCTTCCCTGTGGTACCGGCCGAAACCAAGATTCCGACTGGGTTAGGGGAGCTGAACGACTAAAAGAGCGGCGCTGCATTGGCCGGGAATCGAACCCGGCCTCCCGCGTGGCAGGCAAGAATTCTACCACTGAACCACCAATGCTGGGCCTTGGTCGCAGTCACTGATACGGCCGGAAACCAGACCTCGCAGTCTTCTCGCCTACAGCTGCAGTGGTGACCCCCTCTGCCGCCCGTCAGGCCATGGCACCGCAACGGTTGCCCGGCTAGCTCAGTCGGTAGAGCATGAGACTCTTAATCTCAGGGTCGTGGGTTCGAGCCCACGTTTGGGCGGTTGGCTGTCTTTTGTCTTTTCTGGTTGTGCTTACTTCCATCACTCCACCCAATACCTCGCAGGTCACTCCCCAACACAAAGTTACACACCCCCCCCCCCCTTTGAAAAAAAGAAAACGAACAAACTTTCAGGATAAGGATTGCAAAGGCAATCCGCTGTCTGAAACACATCGGCTACTGCAATACAGAGACCTCTTGCAAGCATCCGGCTGCAGTCCAAAGCAGTTTGTTGCGTTCACTGTCGCTCCAAAGCTTCCCTGTGGTACCGGCCGAACCAAGATTTCCGACTGTTAGGGAGAATTCTACCACTGAACCACCAATGCTGGGCCTTGGGTCGCAGTCACTGATACGCCGGAAACCCAGACCTCGCAGTCTTCTCGCCTACAGCTGCAGTGGTGACCCCCTCTGCCGCCCGTCAGGCCATGGCACGCAACGGTTGCCCGGCTAGCTCAGTCGGTAGAGCATGAGACTCTTATCTCAGGGTCGTGGGTTCGAGCCCCACGTTTGGCGGTTGGCTGTCTTTTGTCTTTTCTGGTTGTGCTTACTTCCATCACTCCACCCAATACCTCGCAGGGTCACTCCCCAACACAAAGTTACACCCCCCCCCCCCCCCTTGAAAAAAAAGAAAAACTAACAAACTTTCAGGATAAGGATTGCAAAGGCAATCCGCTGTCTGAAACCATCAGGCTACTGCAATACAGAGACCTCTTGTGCAAGCATCCGCTGCAGTCCAAAGCAGTTTGTTGCGTTCAGTGTCGCTCCAAAGCTTCCCTGTGGTACCGGCCGGAAACCAAGATTCCGACTGGGTTAGGGGAGCTGAACGACTAAAAGAGCGGCGCTGCATTGGCCGGGAATCGAACCCGGGCCTCCCGCGTGGCAGGCATAATTCTACCACTGAACCACCATGCTGGGCCTTGGGTCGCAGTCACTGATGCGGCCGGAAACCCAGACCTCGCAGTCCTTCTCGCCTACAGCTGCAGTGGTGACCCCCTCTGCCGCCCGTCAGGCCATGGCACGCAACGGTTGCCCGGCTAGCTCAGTCGGTAGAGCATGAGACTCTTAATCTCAGGGTCGTGGTTCGAGCCCCACGTTGGGCGTTGGCTGTCTTTTGTCTTTTCTGGTTGTGCTTACTTCCATCACTCCACCCAATACCTCGCAGGTCCTCCCCAACACAAAGTTACACCCCCCCCCCCTTGAAAAAAAAGAAAACGAACAAACTTTCAGGATAAGGATTGCAAAGGCAATCCGCTGTCTGAAACACATCAGGCTACTGCAATACAGAGACCTCTTGCGCAGCATCCGGCTGCAGTCCAAAGCAGTTTGTTGCGTTCACTGTCGCTCCAAAGCTTCCCTGTGGTACCGGCCGGAAACCAAGATTCCGACTGGTTAGGGGAGCTGAACGACTAAAGAGCGGCGCTGCTTGGCCGGAATCGAACCCGGGCCTCCCGCGTGGCAGGCGAGAATTTCTACCACTGAACCACCAATGCTGGGCCTTGGGTCGCAGTCTCTGATGCGGCCGGAAACCCAGACCTCGCAGTCTTCTCGCCTACAGCTGCAGTTGGTGACACCCTCTGCCGCCCGTCAGGCCAGATAGCACGCAACGGTTGCCCGGCTAGCTCAGTTTGGTAGAGCAATGAGACTCTTAATCTCAGGGTCGTGGGTTCGAGCCCCACGTTGGGCGGTTGGCTGTCTTTTGTCTTTTCTGGTTGTGCTTACTTTCCATCACTTCCACCCAATACCTCGGCAGGGTCACTCCACAACACAAGTTACCACACCCCACCCCCCCCCCCCTTGAAAAAGAAACGAACAAACTTTCAGGATAA